>NC_058080.1:429995976-430040729 GCF_014858855.1 Bufo gargarizans
GACACAGATCTATGAATGTGTGCTGCTCTCTGCAGAGTTCAGAGTGGCATTGGGGGGGGGGGGCTCTGGCCTAGGTACCCCCAATGCCTCTGCTTTAGGTGCACCTCCATAAGTGCCCTAGCTTCAGGTGCCCCCCTAATGCCCCCAATCTAAAAGCACCACTAATATTGAATCTTCTCCAGTTGCCCCCTAATACCCTTACAGCTGCTCCAGGATCCCCACTATTACCCTGCCTCAGGTGACCCTAAAGCCCCTGTTTCAGTTATGACCCTCCTTTGTGCCCTTTGCTCACGTTGCTCCTCTAGCGCCTTTGCTTGGGCTTTGTTCAAGGTTGTGACCTGCAAAGGGGATTGGACTTATGCCTGGAAAATCCTCCAGTACTGACACGTATGGTTTACATGGCGGCAGTGATGATATTCCGTATTTACTGCTGCCATGTAAAGAGATACTGGTGGTGGAGTGGCGGAGGATATAAAGGGGTTGTGCAGGTTTTCAAGTTATCCTCTTCACACCATAGGACATAACTATATGAATAGTGGGATCCGATTATGCGACCCCCCCCCCCACTGATCCCAGGAATGGGTCCTGTTCCCCCTTTTTGATGGTGTGACAGGCCACACATACGCCCTGCAGCTCCATTTATTCTCTTTGGGACCACTGGAATTAGCCAGCGCTGTACTCCGCCATCTCCAGCGACCCCATAGAGAATGGATGGAGAGGCAGCGCATATGGTCGACCTTCCACTCAATCAAGAAGGGGATCAGTGGGGGCTCCAGCGTTCAGACCCCCACAGATCACTTGGTTATCCCCGATCCTGTGGATAACTAGAAAAGTGGACACAGGCCCTCCAACAGGCAAGCATTTCTATTTAGTTTGACACATATTTTGGGCCAGATTTTTTATTGTTATTACATTTATTTATTTTTTACACCCAAAGAAAATCTTTAAGGATAGGAAATGTGAAAAGGTCCAACAGCCATGACACGACAGGTGATAAGTGTCTGATTGGTGGGGGTCTGACTGCAGGGACCCCCATGATCAAGAGAACGTGTTCTTAAAGGGGTTGTCTAACTTCAGTTAGTCGGATTTATCATGTAGAGAAAGTTAATACAAGCCACTTACTAATATATTGTTATTATCCATGTTGCTTCCTTTGCTGGTTGGATACATTTTTTCATTACATTATACACTGCTCATTTCCATGGTTACGACCACCCTGCAATCCATCAGTGGTGGTCGTGCTTGCACACTATAGGATAACGCACTAGCCTATGTGCGCTCCCATTGTCCCGGCCACCAGAGAGGCTTAGAGGTTAAGATTTTATAAATTCCGTGGGGTTTCGTCCCTTACTTCCGTTCCGCAAAAAGATAGGACATGTTCTATCTTTTTGCGTAATGGCCAGATAAAGTAAATGGGTCCGCGATCCGCTGCGGCTGCCCCACGGTGGGTGTACGTGCACTGCGGCCCGCATGTACGTGTGCAAGAGGCCTAATGGTGAAATATCCAAGAAGGAGATGAAGACATAGTGTAACATCGATGACCCCACCTAACCCATGAGAGACCAGTATCGGAGCCTGGAAATTGTACAATATGAATGTATTATCCGCCAATGTTTTTTAATTTGAGATTTGTCCACCAAGATTCATCCTACCCTGGTCAGAGATTATCTGATGTGGGAATGGCGGTCAGCGGTACGGGATCATTGCTGTGCCAAGCCCTCAGGAGCCATCTTGAGCAGGAGCATCTTTGTCATGCATTTTCAGGATTTGGGCATCTGCTGTACCAAATGAGTGGTTTCGTATAAAGACACTGTACAGTCCCTGACAAAAGTCTTGTCGCTTCTCTATTTTGTAGAAACTCCTGCTATTAACCTGACTTTTAATTAATCAATTGGTGCTAAAAATTGCTCATATGAAAAGCTAAAGCCCTCCCAAATGATGTTTAGTGCACTGTAATAAATTAGTTTCACTGAAAAAAGATTTATCATTTAATCAAGACAGAAAGGTCAAATTTTGGCAAGACAAAAGTTTTGTCGCCTATACAGAAATTGAACAACTTTACTGCAAATCCAAAAAATGTCAGCAAATTAAGTAGTGGTGCTGTGAGATCCAAATTTAATATCTTGTATGACTTCCATGAGCTTGAAGGACAGCATCCATGCGGTTTGGCAAAGATTCATACAATTTAATGATGAAGTCTTGCATGCCTCCAAGAGTTCATCAATATTCTTTGGTTTCGTCTCCCATGCTTCCTCTTTCATCCTACACCACATATGCTCAATGATGTTCATGTTTGGTGACTGGGCTGGCCAATCCTGGAGCATCTTGATCTTCTTCGCCTTAAGGAACTTTGATGTGGAGATGGAAGTATGCGATGGAGCACCATCCTGCTGCAGAATTTGGCCTTTTTTATGGTTGGGAATATAAGAGGTAGCTAAGATTTCTTGGTATTTTAGACTATTGATGTTGCCTTCCACCCTGCAGATCCCTCGCACACCCCCATACTGGATGTAACCCCAGACCATGATTTTGCCTCCACCAACCTTCACTGTTTTCTGGGTAAATCTCGGCTCCATGCGGGTTCCAGTAGGTCTCCTGCAATATTTGCGGCGACTGTGGTGTAATTCAACAGAAGATTCATCTGAAAAATCCACCTTCTGCCACTTATCCAGCGTCCATCCTTTTAGCAGGCTGTGGCCCTTGGCAAATGCCACACGGTTTTTCAATTGTCTTTTGTTTAGTGCTGGCTTATGGGCACTGATTCGACCATGGAGGCCATTTCGAGACAGAATCCGACAAACTGTTCTGGTTGACACAGGGACTTCAGGTGACCAGGTCTCGTGGAGCTCTGCTGCAGTGGAAAATGGGCTGGCCTTGGATTTTCGAGCCAACAAACGGTCCTCTCGAGCAGTTGTCTTGCAGGGTCGGCCTGACCTGGCCTTGTCCAAAATGTCTCCAGTCTCTTCAAATCTTTGTTTTATCCTCTGAACTTGACGCTGAGACACATTGAAGGTGTCTGCCACATCAGCAGTGGATCTGGTCTTCAGCCTCTTAATAATCAACACTTTAGTCTCCGGGTGAATCTTAGGCATGTTTGAAGAGGTCTAGTTGCAGTTGATGTGAAGGTCTACTGTATGGGGGTTCTTTTTACACACACCTGAGATCTAATTGATCCACTATTAGTCACAGGTGAAGCTCATATGACAAGGCGACAACACTTATGTCTTGGCAAAAATTGACTCGATGGGCTTTACCAAGCTGTGAATATTAGAATACTTTTTGTCAGTTTAGTTTTGCACTGAAACATTATTACAAAAGCTGTTGGGATTAAAATGACCCATTTCTTGTAACAAAATCTTGATCAGGTCAATTTGTACACAAGCGACAAGACTTTTGTCAGGGACTGTATAGGATCAGTCTTGATCTATCCATATGGGATCATGTCTGTGTCAGGCAACGAGAATTTATTCTTGGTGGTATCTTCATGGCAGGCATTGCCTGTATTCATTTCAATGGGGCATCAAAAAATACGCACAGCACATGTTACACCGGCCTGCAAAAAAGCAGGACATGCCCCACTCTTGTCTGTTTTGTGTATTTTTTTTTTCTCTTGGTAAAATAGCGTGTACTTCCCCTTTTTCATGGCAGCGCAGTCTGTAACTAATTAACCCTTTGTGTATGGTAGTTCCTGACACCCACAGCTCAGGATTCAGCATTCATTGGTTTCACGGTCTTTCCGCGGTGAAGTTCTTTCAATATGGTTGTTTCATCACATCATCATCTGACAAGAGAAATTCCGTCTGCTTTACCCGCCCCCTCCTGACACAAAGACTAGGCTATGCAACAGAGCAAAACAGTGAAATGGTGACTCACGGCACAAAATGGCACTGCCATCTGCACAAAAGGACTATCTAGACTGGTAGGAGAGCTGCAGGTTTATACGGTCACTGATTAAGAAGTCTTAAGGCACTTCTGGTACTTCTTTGAATAAAAGTCTTCAATCTGTTGAAAGTTTACTAAGTAGAAAAGGATAGCCACAGAGATTCAAAAATAAAGACGTGCACGGAGAGCCAAACAAAGATGATCAGGGCGCTGGCTAGTTACTGAAGCTAAGGGCTTATAAGCCATTTTTCTGGTCACCTGCCACTTAGGTGTTTTCCCCTCACAATTTGCACACTAAAGGGTTTCTGTCATCAGAATTAACCCTATTAAACTAGCTGACATTAGCGATGTGCTACTGTCAGCTGAACCTAACTTTTATAATATACTAATTAGCCTCTAGGAGCAGGTGGAGGAGGGGGGGGGGGGGGCGTTGTTCCTGCTCCTAAAAGCTCCGTTCTCCCACCTCTGGACGCGCCCCGCTGCACTTGATTGACAGGGCCAGGCAGCCTTGGTCTCCTCCTGCCGGCCCTGTCTGCCATGTATCTCGCCTTCACTCACTGACTGCGCCTTCACTCACTGCGCCTGCGCTGAACACTGAACGGGATGGCGTAGGCGCGAGATACATGGCAGAGGTATAATATAATGTGGGCTCGGCATGCATGTGAATGTATTGGAGGCCGGCATGGCACCAGTAAATTGTGGTATTTAGTGTTAGGTTCCTGTCTTAATGAGATCGCCTTGGCGCTGGCAGACGGGCACAAATAATTTTATGCAAAATGTATTTGCCAGGAATCTCACATTAATAACGCAGCATTAACATTTTACATTTTCTATAGTGAGTATGGCACTATTGTATTTGCTTTATTGTTTGTGTTTGCAGAGTGCTGTTGCATTGTTTGTTTTTTACTTTTGTGCTTTCAGCCATGGCGACATGCACCTGCGCACTGGGATGTGCTGACTGACCGCCAATTTTATTTTATTTGCAGTCTGGTCTGGGGTCTGTATTATTTCATGGGCTGGTCTGGGGTCTGTATTATTTCATGGGCTGATCTGTGGTCTGTATTAGTTCACAGGCTTGTCTGGGGTTTATATTAGTTCACCGGATGGTCTGTGGTCTGTATTAGTTTATGGCCCAGTCTAGGGTCTGTATTAGTTCGCAGCCTGGTCTGGGGTCTGTATTAGTTTATGGCCCAGTCTAGGGTCTGTATTAGATTATGGCCCAGTCTAGGGTCTGTATTAGTTCGCAGCCTGGTCTGGGGTCTGTATTAGTTCATGGGATTTTCTGGGGTTTATATTAGTTCATGGGCTGGTCTGGGGTCTGTATTAGTTCATGGGCTTGTCTGGCGTTTATTTTAGTTCACGGGAGGGTCTGTGGTCTGTATTAGTTCATAGGCTGTGAAGGAGTTGCATTTCTTAGGAAGGCGTGTTTTTGTTTTGCGTGTCTGGTCTGGGGTTATTATATTAGTCTGTATTCATTTGAAGGTGTTAATGGGGTCAAATAAACTATTTACGATTCATACGCATTAGGCTGAGGTTTTTTATTAACAGGTCATGAGAGTCCAAAAATTTGTGCAATGCTTAATACATCCTCTTTCAGAATCCCCCTCTTGTGCCTTCTCAAAAGTTGGTGAATATGTAGAATACTGGTGTCATATTTTTGGGGGACAGAGGAGCCTTTGGGCCCTCTCTGCACCACTGCAAGGGGGCCAAGGGCAGGGCCGGAGTTAGGGGGGGGGGCAAACAGGGTAATTGACCAGGACCCCCTTTCCGAAAGGGGCCCCCTGCTGTTTGAAAGTTAAATGGGCCGACTGTAGAAGTCTTTTTTCCTCCACATGCTCCCTGTGACCGGCACTCTAACATGCTGCAGCAGTCCGCTGCTGTCCACCCCGCACAGTCTCCCCGTCTCACCAGACCTCGGTCACTGCACAGCATTAGAATCCTGCTGCCACACACATCGGACGTTCTGTGCGGGCGGAGCTAACATAGCTCCGCCCCATCCATTGCCTATACTTGCTCCAGGCTGCAAGGTCCAAACATCAGACTGGGATAACTGGGCCTTATTCTGGCTCTGACCTCAGCTGCTGGACTGCAGGAGATCCCAGAACCCTGTCTTATGAAAGCACCTGGTAAGTCCACCCAAGCAATCAGCAGTGTCTGTGGAGGGGGTGCAGGGCTGCTGGTGGTCCCTCTCATTGTAACAGCCCTGCAATGCCCTCAAGTATTGATGGTCACTGATCTGTGAGAGTTCCCTCTGTGAGCTCCCCTGTGCCCCCTGTGTGCACCCCTTGTGTGCGCTCCTTGTGAACCCTGTGTGCACTCCCTGCGCCCCCTGTGTGCACCCCTTGTGTGCGCTCCTTGTGAACCCTGTGTGCACTCCCTGCGTACACTCCCTGCGTACACTCCCTGCGTACACTCCCTGCGCCCCCTGTGTGCACCCCTTGTGGGCGCTCCTTGTGAACCTTGTGTGCACCCCTTGTGGGCGCTCCTTGTGAACCCTGTGTGCTCCCTGCACCTCCTGTGTCCCCCATGTGTGTTCCATGTGTCCCCTCTGATCCCGGTGTGCGCCCCCCTCTGTGAGCTGTGTGTGAGCTCCTTGTGCCCGGTGTGCTCCCTGCGACTCGAGTGTGAGTTAGGTCTGCAGCACTTTTAGGACACCACCAAACAGCGTGCTTGTGATGTGGCTTGTGGTACTTGTGACGTGGCCGTTCTGCGTTCAATTACCACATGGCTGTCTGAGCCATAGAGGGCTCTAGTTAAACTATTTAAGATGGCATTGTTTAGGTGGTCAGCATTGTTAATAGGGGGGGGGGGGGCAGAGGCATTGGAGTATAGAGCTGAGGTCCAAATAAGCAGTGTCTTTTTCCCCCCAGTAATTTAGGGGAGCAGACCAAGGTTGTCATCCACAGATCCTCCATAACAGTGTCATCCACAGATCCCCCATAACAGTGTCATCCACAGATCCCCCATAACAGTGTTATCCACAGATACCCCATAACCGTGTCATCCACAGATCCCCCATAACAGTATCATCCACAGATCCCCAATAACAGTGTCATCCACAGATCCTCCATAACATTGTGTCATCCACAGATCCCCCATAACAGTGTCATCCACAGATCCCCCATAACAGTGTCATCCACAGATCCCCCATAACAGTGTCATCCACAGATCCCCCATAACAGTGCCATCCACAAATCTCCCATAACAGTGTCATCCACAGATCCCCATAACAGTATCATCCACAGATCCCCAATAACAGTGTCATCCACAGATCCTCCATAACATCGTGTCATCCACAGATCCCCCATAACAGTATCATCCAGAGGTCCCCCAAAACAGTGTGCATTTGCAGCATTATCTCCATTCACTGCTATGGAATTGACAGTGATCAGCTATTTTCAGAACACTATTAGCATAATTGAGGATGGCCATGCATGCACATTGTGCTCTGCCTTCACTTCAGGGGTCCGGATGGGACAACCCCTTTTTTTTATTTTTATAAACTGCAGCATGAAAAAAATGAAGTGCCCTGGCCATTCTTCATGCCGGTTCCATGCCCAGAATTCCCTTTGAAAATCGGCATTAATGAAAATCCACAGCCAAACTGCATCCAAAAGTGTGTTATAAAATGCATCAGAGAAAAACACATCCCAAGAAATCTGATGCAGATTCTGCATTAGGTTTCTTTAAGCACGGGAAATGCTCTGTGTGAACATACCCGAAGAGGCTGCAGGATCGGCAGCTTACAGTGGAAAGGCTAAAGAGAGATAATATGGCGGTCTGCAATCAGCTGCTGTGGTTGCAACCGCTGTCCGTGCCTACAAAGTACTGTCAGACTTCTGATCCAATATTTCAAGATTTGGGGCCCCACTTACAATTTTGCCCAGGGCCACACTTTGTCTAAAACAGGCCCTGGCCAGGGGCTTATGGCAAAACTGAGAATTGCTCCCTCCCTCAGGCTCTACAGTTATTGTTCTAGCCTAATGAGAACATTATGGGTAAACTAAATAGTTTTTTATTACCCCATAAATGAAGCGCGCTCGCCCATTTCCGTCAGTCCCATAGCAGTGAATAGAGAAGTGGCTGCTCATGGGTGGCCTCTCTCTTTCACATCTGGGATCTCATTCTGTGTGCTCCCCTGCATGGCTCAGCAGGCATGATGATAAGCAATAGAGTCGGTAGGCAGTGCACCATTCTTTATCCTCCCAGGATCTGTGCTGCACGGGCACTGCTTACTCACTTCTAAATGAGAAAATATGGAATTTCTTGAATGAAGCCCTGATTTATGGATTTTAAGATGCTGGACTATTTTCTACACCACTGTGTAGCGCCATCTGCTGAGGAGAGCATGATATTCTCCATTCACCGGGGGAACGGGGCTAGGTAGGTATTACTTTTTTATTTTATTAAAACTGCAGGGGCTTCACTACTATAAGGGGCAGCACTACTATGTTGGGGTACTAATGGGAACAATATGAGGCACTAAGGGGCATTCATGGTCCAGCCGGCGCACTGTAAAGTAAACTCTTTACTCCTCCTGTCTAGTAAGTGTTTTATATTAACATTTTTTGACATGACTGAGTGGATGGGGGTTGTATGGAAAATGTGGGTGGTTTTAAATAGCCAAAGGAGGGTTACTCGGGGAGGGAGTCTTCAACAATTTGCTTTGGGAGCCAGCACTTTCTAGTAATGCCACTGGTCTGACACATCTTGACTATTTTGATTGGGGGGGGGGGGGGGAGTAAATGTGGTAAATCACGTGGCAATGGCCTAAATGATATTATGGGCCCAACAAGGAATGTATTCTTTATTGTTGGTAGGGGGATATCTAATGTCCTAGAAATACCTGTTAAAGTACAAGCTCCAGGAACTGGAAGGGTCCCCTATGAATACCCAAACCACTGTCACATTATCATTACATTATAAACTTTTGGAAAATCACATGCTTTGTGACAACATAGGTACTGCACAGGAGAGACACGATTCAAACTTTAGTTATAAATGAAATTGCTCAGTGTGGGAGTCTGAACGGGGAAGCAATAGGAAGCTAAATGGTAGAGAGAAAATAAAGGTCAACGAGGGCAAGAAAGCAACTGAGATATCTTCCCTTTTAAAGGGTTTCTGTCATGAGAAATAACGTTATGTAGCTGACAGACATGAGCGATGTGCTAATGTCAGCACTACATAGCCGTGTGCTATATAACTCCCTGCTTGCCGCCGTTCTCTTAAAAGAAAAACTTTTACAATATACTAATGAGCCTCTAGGTGCTATTAGGGCGTTGCTTCAGCACCTAGAGGCTCGGTCTATGCACCCTTTGGCATGCCCAGGTCCAGTTGATTGACTTTGGAGTTCTCCTCGGTGTCCTGTAAATCCTGTGCCTGCGCCGTCCCGTTTAGTATTTGGCACAGGCGCAGTGAGTGAAGGACGCGCACCTGCTGCCAGCTTCCTCACTGCGCCGAAGGAAGGAAGCCAGCAGCAGGAGCGCGTCCTTCACTCACTGCGCCTGCGCCGAATACTAAAAGGGACGGCGCAGGCACAGGATTTACGGGAAACTGAGGAGAACTCGAAAGTCAATAAACTGGACCTGGGCATGCCAAAGGGTGCATAGACCGAGCCTCTAGGTGCGGAAGCAACGCCTTAATAGCACCTAGAGACTCGTTAGCATATTTTAAAAGTCTTTATTTTAAGAGAACGGCGGCAGGCAGGGAGTTATAAAGCACACTGTTATCTACTGCTGACATTAGCACATCGCGAATGTGAGTCAGCTACATAACGTTATTTCTCATGACAGAAACCCTTTAAGGTACAAATGCCCCAAGCAGCTATCTATATGTGGTCAATAAATTAAAGTTCCCGCCATGGTCAAAAGAGAGTCAAGTGTTCTTCAGTTCTTACACCAGAATTAGGAAGAAATGGGGGATGTTCACCGTCAAATTGCAGTATCTAGATAGGTTCTGGGACAGGGTTGCTTTTTACATAGAGCAAACTGGTTAGGCACCTACAGTGAACCCCTGTTTGTGGACCTAGGAAGCTGACCCAGCAACCCCCTCTCATGCCTCTCACTAGACTATCTAGTAAAATCAGGTTGTTATTGTTAAAGGACCAGCCAGATCACATAACCATATCTGTGCAGGTCCTTAAGACAAACAATGGAGCTGAAAACCCCATATGGAAAGAGAGAGCAAGCCGTTATGTGTTTTGAATCTGATCTGGAGGTCTGTGTTTGTTTTAGGGGGTCTAGTGTGAGGGGTCTGTATTTACTAGATCTGTATTAGTTTAGAGCAGGCATGCTCAACCTGCGGCCCTCCAGCTGTTGTAAAACTACAACTCCCACAATGCTCTGCTGTAGGCTGATAGCTGTAGGCTGTTCAGGCATGCTGGGAGTTGTAGTTTTGCAACAGCTGGAGGGCCGCAGGTTTAGCATGCCTGGTTTAGAGGGTATGAGTCTAAATTTATTTAAGTGGTCTGGTCTGGGGTCTGTATTTCTTTAGAGTGACATATCTGGTTTGACTGTATTCATTGTGGGGTACTTATTTATTTCAGGGTTTGTTTTAAAGGGTCTGATCTGCAATTCCACAATTTTTGTGGGGTTTCGTTTTAACAGCGTTAACTGTACCATACAATTACAGGGAAGGCCAAATTTATTTGGTGTTTGTTATGTTTTATAAAGTGAAAAAAATATAAAAATCCTTTGTGAGGTCCAAAATGTTTTCATTTTTCAGGGCGACAGAGATGTGTGAGAGCTTCCAGTTTATAGGGTTAGTTTTAGATTTCATTATTACCATTTTGGTGTGCCCACCAGTTTGTTAAAATGGCCCTGTCCTAGGATCTCTAGAGTCTAGAGAGCTTTCCTAGAAACATCCAATGAGTGCCTGTTCTGTGAGCAAAGACCATGTTGAGGTAAAGAACAATAAGTAAACTGGATGAAATTTACAGTAACATAAATAATCACGTTTTGATAATGGGGTGAAGAAACTTTGAGATCAACATTGTGGTAGATGGTCATAGCAGGAGAAGACCACTGTGGTTCCTACTCTTGTCAGCTAAATACAGGATATTGTATGTTTAGTGGGTCCAGACTTGGCATAGCTTGTTAATTATAAATATGAATAAAAATATTCAATCTGAATTTCTCCAGTAACTGTGAAGAAGGTAGACTCATGATTAGGTGCGAACCACAGGAATCGATGGATCTACCTTTCTTCTTGTCAATAGCACAACTGATGAAGGCTCCTTGGTACCAGCTGGCCTTTTCAAATTAAACATCATAAAAAATGTATGAGAAGAACTAACCACAGCATGAAGTTCTCCTACCCCAGGTGGTGAGATATGTGGAGGTGTGAAGTAGCCCATTCTAACTTTCACTATAGGAGTGATGTGATGTTACTAATCATTTGCCAAACTTTGATCTTTGTAACACAGAGCTCTTTCTTGACCATACCACAAGGGGAGCATGTCCTGTCATGTTGACAGTAGAAATTTCCCTTTGAAAAAGAAATAGAGAAGTTGTTTAGTGCCGGCTGACAGGAACCAAACATGGTCCCTGTAAGAAAACATAGAAAATCCCTGCAGAATCACCACCCACATTAACTTGTCAAATGATTTCTTGTTCAGAGGTTTCACTATGGCTGAAATTCAGTATTTCACTGCCCTTGTCACTCAGGGATGTCCATCAATTCTGTAATTAGCTTAGTTCTTCATTGAGGATATTCTAGAGCAGTGTTTCCCAACCAGTGTGCCTCCAGCTGTTGCAAAACTACAACTCCCAGCATGCCCGGACAGCCTTTGGCTGTGTGGGCATCCTGGGAGTTGTAGTTTTGCAACAGCTGGAGGCACACTGGTTGGGAAACACTGTTCTAGAGGGCGTTCTTCAGTTGCTTCTCATGTGATTTGAAAATGTCATAATAAAGTGTTCTCTGGTATTAAAAGAAAATGTTTCTAGGCTATAAAATACTAAATCTGCATTAATTTACCTGTTTATATACATATTAGATTGAGGGTTTCCAACAGGTAGGACCCCATGGGAGGATATTGGATAACTGTCCCAACACTCGGTGGAGTTGAGACCAGACTGGTCCTTATGGCTATTTATCTATGAGCCATACTTTGACTAAACTAAAGGTACTTTCTTTTGTTCGAACATTTTAAATTGACTTTATGATAAACGGAGACCCACCTCCTATGATGGAGTCATTGACTTATTCTCCGTTTTTGCAATATGTTTTGGCACTGAACCATGTTGTTATGGCTTGATCTAATCTTATATGGTCGTGTTCTGGTTCTGTTAGTTATAGTATTATCTCCATCTGCCAGTCTTTTTCCTTATTAGGTATGTAACAAATTAAGGTCCAACCCTATAGGTGGCACCTAAGTTCATTTTGGGTGGGACCCTTGATGAACCTTGCTATTTCTTCTCCATGACTCATCACAGAAGGTTGGACCTATTTAGATCTTGACAACCGATGATGAGTATGGTTATCATAAATGGTAGACAGTCCATAAGGAGCTGGGCAACTGCTGTAATAGACATGTTTGGACCCCAATGTTCAACCCTTTGAATGCCACAATCAATGCTTATCAGGGCATACAGAGACAGAGGCTGTGAGTCCCTTTCCTGATTACCTCAAAGGGAATCCCTTTAATGAAGCCTGTACCATCACGGGCAGACAGTCCAGGATTCATTGAAAGATCCATTGAAGTTATGTGGCCTTACTACCCCTTGTTGAGGCATACATATGAATGCCCTAACAGCTTCCTGTGTACAATGTACAATGAGAGCACATTAAAGAGGACCTTTCACTGATTTTTACACTGTGAACTAAGTATACAGACATGTAGAGCGGCGCCCGGGGATCACACTGCATTTACTATTATCCCCGGGCGCCGCTCCGTTCTCCCGCTATGCCCTTCGGTATCTCTGCTCACTAAGTTATAGTAGGCGGAGATTTCAGTCACTAAGTTATGGTAGGTGGAGTCTGCCCTTGTTCTGCTCTAGCGCTGGCCAATCGCAGCGCAGAGCTCACGGCCTGGGAGGTTATTTTCTCCCAGGCTGTGAGCTCTGCAATGCGATTGGCCAGGGCTACAGAAGAGCAAGGGCAGACTCCGCCTACTATAACTTAGTGAGCGGAGATACCGGAGGGCATAGCAGGAGAACGGAGCGGCGCCCGGGGATAATAGTAAGTGCAGTGAGATCCCCGGGCACCGCTCTACATGTCTGTATACTTAGTTCACAGTGTAATAATCGGTGAAAGGTCCTCTTTAAAGATTATTACTAAAATAAAATATATAAACAAAGCTAAAAAAACACATTATTACAATAAGCAAAATTTATTTCCAAGTGCAATATAATATATTGGTGTAGAGTGTAAAAAACAATTCAAAAAGTCTGTGTCACTTCACAAACTGAAAATTATAAACCCTAATATACAGGTCCTTCTAAAAAAATTAGCATATTGTGATAAAGTTCATTATTTTCTGTAATGTACTGATAAACATTAGACTTTCATATATTTTAGATTCATTACACACAACTGAAGTAGTTCAAGCCTTTTATTGTTTTAATATTGATGATTTTGGCATACAGCTCATGAAAACCCAAAATTCCTATCTAAAAAAATTAGCATATCATGAAAAGGTTCTCTAAACGAGCTATTAACCTAATCATCTGAATCAACTAATTAACTCTAAACACCTGCAAAAGATTCCTGAGGCTTTTAAAAACTCCCAGCCTGGTTCATTACTCAAAACCGCAATCATGGGTAAGACTGCCGACCTGACTGCTGTCCAGAAGGCCATCATTGACACCCTCAAGCAAGAGGGTAAGACACAGAAAGAAATTTCTGAAGGAATAGGCTGTTCCCAGAGTGCTGTATCAAGGCACCTCAGTGGGAAGTCTGTGGGAAGGAAAAAGTGTGGCAGAAAACGCTGCACAACGAGAAGAGGTGACCGGACCCTGAGGAAGATTGTGGAGAAGGACCGATTCCAGACCTTGGGGGACCTGCGGAAGCAGTGGACTGAGTCTGGAGTAGAAACATCCAGAGCCACCGTGTACAGGCGTGTGCAGGAAATGGGCTACAGGTGCCGCATTCCCCAGGTCAAGCCACTTTTGAACCAGAAACAGCGGCAGAAGCGCCTGACCTGGGCTACAGAGAAGCAGCACTGGACTGTTGCATGTCATTCGGAAATCAAGGTGCCAGAGTCTGGAGGAAGACTGGGGAGAGGGAAATGCCAAAATGCCTGAAGTCCAGTGTCAAGTACCCACAGTCAGTGATGGTCTGGGGTGCCATGTCATCTGCTGGTGTTGGTCCACTGTGTTTTATCAAGGGCAGGGTCAATGCAGCTAGCTATCAGGAGATTTTGGAGCACTTCATGCTTCCATCTGCTGAAAAGCTTTATGGAGATGAAGATGTCATTTTTCAGCACGACCTGGCACCTGCTCACAGTGCCAAAACCACTGGTAAATGGTTTACTGACCATGGTATTACTGTGCTCAATTGGCCTGCCAACTCTCCTGACCTGAACCCCACAGAGAATCTGTGGGATATTGGGAAGAGAAAGTTGAGAGACGCAAGACCCAACACTCTGGATGAGCTTAAGGCCGCTATGGAAGCATCCTGGGCCTCCATAACACCTCAGCAGTGCCACAGGCTGATTGCCTCCATGCCACGCCGCATTGAAGCAGTCATTTCTGCAAAAGGATTCCCGACCAAGTATTGAATGCAGAACTGAACATAATTATTTGAAGGTTGACTTTTTAGTAATTAAAAACACTTTTCTTTTATTGGTCGGATGAAATATGCTATTTTTTTTAGATAGGAATTTGGGGTTTTCATGAGCTGTATGCCAAAATCATCAATATTATAACAATAAAAGGCTTGAACTACTTCAGTTGTGTGTAATGAATCTAAAATATCTGAAAGTCTAATGTTTATCAGTACATTACAGAAAATAATGAACTGTATCACAAGATGCTAATTTTTTTAGAAGGACCTGTATATGTACCAATAGCCCCTACATACTTGGCAAAGTCAACCAAAAAATTTAAAGTTATGACCACATAATATGAAGTAGACTAAAATAAAAATGTTCATGCCCTCTTGAAGCGGTTATCCTATGATTAATGTAAAAAATTTGAAAATCAGACATTATATAGTACATGGCAATATCTTTATAACACAGTTAGAACCAGACCTGTACCTCACATGGATCCAGAAATCTCCACATTCATTGCCCCACCTGCTCTGCTAGATTTATTTCAATCTGACAGTTTAGGGGGCGAGCACCTTCTCAGGGGGCATATGCTTCCATCTCAGAGAGCAGGGCAGAGAAATTAGAAAAGATAGATTTCAGTGAATAACTCAACGGCTGTACTAAATTAATAATTACATGCAGTTACAAAAGTATTCAGATCCAGGTGCTGGTTTGAAAAATGTAGAATATATTTCATGGGACAACCCCTAGTGGGGCCCACAAACCTACCTTATTTACATATAACTCGCCTGTAAAAAAAAAAAAAAGTTTATAATATACTTGCTGTTCCAAAGTTGTGTGGGTTGGCCTCCCGGGAACATGACACTTCTCTTCTGAAAATCCAGTTTCTCGTATGTCCCATACTTTACCAAGTTTCCTGCCTGGGCTACGGACAGGAAATCACTTCCACTGTGGAGAGATCCAGAGACATCCCTCTCTCTGGCGCATGCACAAACTCCTAAATCCAACTTATCTGAATAGTTCTGACCCCATTCAAAGTGGAAGTGACATTCTGTTCGTAGCCCAGGCTAAAAAACTGGTAAAGGACATGGCGTGGGTGGAAGCTGGAATTCCAGAAGACGAGCGTTATGTGAACAGGTTCCTGCAAGGCCAATACACGCCTTCCGGGGTGTTATGTGTAAAGTAATTAAGTCCATATTATAGATTTATAAGTTGGTTATCAAGGGGTTAAAAATGTGTTCAAACCTAGGTGGATTAAAATAGGCTTTTATATGTGGTTTATGTTGCTTACACTGTGGTGGAGGTTGACCATGTAGAGCTGTAATTTCCAGTGACATTCCCAAGTTCTGTCAGACTTATATTTTTGTCTACGGATTCCTTCCTTATTTTAACATTTGATCATTGCTTGTAGTTTCCATAAATTCAACTTGTTTGGGTGTTTTGTGGATTTATTATTATATTCGAATTTAGATCACAAACCACAACATTTCTGATTACAGCACATATATGATTTTTTTATAATGAGGAACATACAAATTGACTTCAAGTTTGAGCTCCAAAAATTCCCCTATCCATCTTCTGATTACCACACCAGGCTTATGAGGGATTACAATAGTCTTTTTGATTATTTTAGCTGTCCGTAGGCTGACACCATCATCTGGAAGGATGTGAACGCCATGATAGCGCAACATCACAAACTAATCTAAAATTATCTCTCAGACTTGTCACATACACATGACAGAAGATGACATTGGTTAGTTACCTCACCAATTTATGAAACAAATCCCTAAAACTGACCACCATTTTTGCAAATGTTGGAACTTATGGTCCCCATAGGTCTCATCCTTTGCACAAATAGCGACATACCTGTCAATTAGTACGAATCGGGTAGAGAGAAACCAGAGAGGAGATGCCCAGATGACTCTACTCCGTGTTACTGGCTAGTTTTTTGTAAACGATGTTTTTCTCTGAAAAGCTGCAGAAGCTGCAGTGCTTCAGAGTGAAACATAGCTTTTTGCAGTAAAGGAGTCTATAGGGATTTTGCGCTGCCTGTGGTCCCCTTCTAAGGGGTTGTTTAGGATTAGAAAAACATGGTTACCTTATTCCAACAACCAGGGGCGGACCGGAATTTCAAGTGGCCCAAGGAAAAAACCCAAAAGTGTTCCCGTTTTGTGGTCAGATCCAAATTGATGGAAGGCAGAGCCCGTACAAGTAGGCAGGCCCATCAATACCATATTGCGACCAACAGAGCCATATACCACAGTCCATCACAGAATACATCCCCAAAAACTTCCACTGGCGGCTATGAGGAGGGTCCAGGTGGCCCCCTGGAAAATTTCCCTGTAAGGTCTATGGCCAATACTCGCCTGCCAACAACGATACCACACCTCCATTGGAGTGAATGGGCCTGAGCTGAAAATACCACACACAACCTGTGGACAGGGGTGGTGCTGTTTTTGTAAGAAAGCAGCCTTCTTTTCTAAGTCCTGGAAAGTCCTTTGACTCTTTGTCTATGCAAGAGATGCTGACCGCAACCATAACTCCTGCTTGTCAAGTTTTGGAGCCACTCATGAGGGACGAGGACGTGGTTGGCACAGCACATTGTCGGAAGATCTTCCATCTCACAGTAACGCTCCCTTCACACACGCCATACTCCTTTTATGGAATACCCTACTCTCTTTTCCGATAAAACCCGTCAGTCCCTGTATGCCTCATCCCTTTTTCTGTTGATACCCCCACCTCTTCAGTGTATTTTTGGGCTCCAGGACTGCATTTGATGATGTAAGTTCCGACATTTAAACACATATAAAGCAGCTCTCCAAGAGATGTTGGGAAGCTTTCCCAGCACCCAAAAGATTTGCTTCTTCCTAGAGTCCGGCACGTCTTCCCTTTTTATGAACAATTTCCAGAGGTTTTGGGACAGTTGGCAAATATGCTATAGTCTAATATACGCTGAACAAAAATATAAACGCAACACTTTCGGTTTTGCTCCCATTTTGCATGAGCTGAACTCAAAGATCTGAAACAGGCCACCATTTGCCTCATGCAGTGCAACACATCTCCGTGGCATAGAGTTGATCAGGTTGTTGATTGTGGCCTGTGGAATGTTGGTCCACTCCTCTTCAATAGTTGTGTGAAGTTGCAGAATATTGGCAGGAACTGGAACACGCTTTCGTATACGCTGATCCAGAGCATCCCAAACATGCTCAATGGGTGACATGTCCGGTGAGTATGCTGGCCATGCAAGAACTGGGATGTTTTCAGCTTCCAGGAATTGTGTACAGATCCTTGCAATATGGGGCCGTGCATTATCATGCTGCAACATGAGGTGATGGTCGTGGATGAATGGCACAACAATGGGCCTCAGGATCTCGTCACGGTATCTCTGTGCATTCAAAATGCCATTAATAAAATGCACCTGTGTTCGTTTTCCATAACATACGTCTGCCCGTACCATAACCCCACCGCCAACATGGGCCACTCGATCCACAACGTTAACGTCAGCAAACCGCTCACCCACAGCACGCCACACACGCTGTCTGCCATCTGCCCTGAACAGTGAAAACCGGGACTCATCCGTGAACAGAACGCCTCTCCAACGAGCCAGACGCCATCCAATGTGAGCATTTGCCCACTCAAGTCGGTTACGACGACGAACTGCAGTCAGGTCCAGACCTCGATGAGGATGACGAGCTTGCAGAGAAGCTTCCCTGAGACGGTTTCTGACAATTTGTGCAGAAATTCTTTGACTATGCAAATGATTGTTGCTGCAGCTGTCCGGGTGGCTGGTCTCAGACGATCATGGAGGTGAACATGCTGGATGTTGAGGTCCTGGGTTGGTGTGGTTACACGTGGTCTGCGTTTGTGAGGCCGGTTGGATGTACTGTCAAATTCTCTGAAACGCCTTTGGAGACGGCTTATGGTAGAGAAATGAACATTCATTGCACGGGCAACAGCTCTGGTAGACATTACTGCAGTCAGCATGCCAATTGCACGCTCCCTCAAACGTTGCGACAGCTGTGGCATTGTGCTGTGTGATCAAACTGCACATTTCAGAGTGGCCTTTTATTGTGGGCAGTCTAAGGCACACCTGTGCAATATTCATGCTGTCTAATCAGCACCTTGATATGCCACACTTGTGAGGTGGGATGGATTATCTCGGCAAAGGAAAAGTGCTCACAAACACAGATTTAGACATATTTGAGAATAATGGGTCTTTTGTGTATGTAGAAAATGTTTCAGATCTTTGAGTTCAGCTCATGTAAAATGGGAGCAAAACTGAAAGTGTTTTGTTTCAGTGTATAAAGCTGAGTGTATGTCCGCTAAAGGAATCCGCATCGTCGCATTTACAATCACGAATTTTGGCACACAGGTACATCAGGTGTCCGTGACGGTTTTAGACTGGGTCTCGGTTCTCGAGCACGTACCGTTCCTGAGATATTCCCAAACAATGCATTAGCCAATAGAAGCCTGGTCAGATGACCCTTATCAGCCAATAGAAGCTCGCAGGCCCTTAGTCTCCACATATACACAGTTTTACACCGGGTTTCTAAAACAACCCAGCCATTTTTCTTCACTGCTGTATGTCAGCTTTAAAGGGGCAGGGCGCTGAGGATGAGACTGTTAAGGGAGCGGAGTGCTGTGGAGGTCACAGTTCAGGGGGCAGGTAAGGTGGCCATTCAGGCCACCCTCAAAAGATGGACTTAAAAACCCCGCCCCAGGTCTTGCTAAGCCCAGCCCAATTCTGTTAGGCCACACACCCCACTCCGCAGTCGATGGGGATTGAAAAAATGAAGGTAAAAATCTACTTCTGTCAGCTGCAGGGGTGGGAAGGAGGGTGACTTTCTCCCTGCAGCTCACACTCAGACAGCACAGTGCTGCTGTCTGAGAGTGAGCTATTCAAAAGGACATACCTGTGTCCGCCAAGGCCCTGCACCGGATGGAGGACAAGGAGTCTGAAAGCTGGACTGTCTGGCCTAAAACTGGGGCAGGCTGCTGTGGAGGTCACATTGAGGGGGATGGTCCTCTATGGAGGTCAGTGCTAAGGGGCAGATTGCTGTAGAGGCCAACTGTTAAAGGGACTCTGTGTTGTGGAAATCACAGTCATAGTTAAGGGGATGGTCCACTATGGAGTGTTAAGGGGCGGGGGGCTGTAGAGGTCACTGTTAATGGGGCTGGTGTTGTGGAAATCACTGTTAATGAGATGGGCTACTGTGGAAGTCACTAATAAAGAGACGGCCGCTGTGGAGGTCACTGTTAAAGGGGAGGCGCTGTGGACGTTACTGTTAAGGGGGTAGACCACTGTGGAGGTCACTGTTAAAGAGGACACTGTCGATATCTTTTAACGACACACAGAAACATTAAATGAAATAGATGAAATATAACTGTGCGAAGCCGGGTCCTTCTGCTAGTTATATAATATAAAGCAAATCGGTCCTGAGTCTTAGGCCTCATGCACACGACCGTTGTTCTGGTCTGCATCCAAGCCACCGTTTTTGTGGCTCGGGTGCAGGCCCATTCACTTTCCGTGTGCTCTCCGCATCCGTTGCTCCGTTCCGTGGCCCCGCAAAAAAAATATAACATGTCCTATTCTTGTCCGTTTTGCAGACAAGAATAAGCATTTCTACAATGGGCCGCCTGTTCTGTTTTGCAAATTGCGAAGGCACACCGGCGGCTTCTGTGTTTTGCGGACCGCAAAAAAAACGAAACGGTCATGTGCATGAGGCCTTAGACGTATGTAGTGGGCATTCGCTCAAAATTTTTTATATCCATAAACATACTTAGGCCTCTTTCAGTGTCCAGGCTGCTTAAAAAATGTAGAATATAGAACATGCTGCGATTCTCACGCAACGCAGAACTGATGCGTGAAAAACAACGCATGGGTTAGGATTCAGTGCGGCGCTGTGCGTTCACTTCACACATCGCACCCATGTGGAAAACTTATTTTGCTAACTCCTGTCAGGGTTTAGCAGTTTTTCTATGAACCGACCACTAGTGACCACGAAGAAGTAAAGAGATAAGCAGACACAGTCCTATACGGGTAAATCTGATCTAGTTTATTTATAGAAATAGTATATAGATAATAGGATATAGATAAAAAATGCTGGTTAAGATATAGTTGTAAAATATGAGATCAATTTGATCAATAGTCCAAAATGAGAGTCAATAAAAATGTTCCTTGGAGTAAAAATAAAAATAAAGAAAAATAAGGTAAAATAAAAT
Source organism: Bufo gargarizans (assembly GCF_014858855.1). Taxonomy (NCBI): domain Eukaryota; kingdom Metazoa; phylum Chordata; class Amphibia; order Anura; family Bufonidae; genus Bufo; species Bufo gargarizans. Next base: position 430,016,792 of record NC_058080.1, read on the forward strand.
AGCCACTTATGGTGATAATGGTATTTAGTAGATAAAATATAATCAATGAATGGAGTTCCACCGTATTGTGGAACTTATTCGTATATGGTGCACTTTTTTTCAAATGGTGCATCCTTTTTTGTGAATGATGCGCCTTTTTGTGGAATGCGACTTTAGTGAGTGATGCGTCTTTTTGTCGATGATGCGCCTTTTTGTGGGATAGTCCTTCACAAGACAAGTGAAGATATGCGGTGATTATCACTGATCTTGTATTAAACCAGGAACGGTCTTCCTTGATCTGGGGCTTCAGGATGTATGTATAGAAACAATATATATAAAAAGTCAAATAGCTGTAATGCTGCACGGTGCTGTGGGAAGAAAAGGTGCTCTGTGCCTAAGCGCGGCGTCCCGCGCTGTCTACAGAGATCACTTACCCACCAACCGGCGCTGCTGGGACGGATCCTCCCATGACGATCAGCTGTTCCTGGAAGAGTTTGCGAAGTCAAACGCGATCTGGTGGTGAAGTCTTTGGCGTTCCTTGTGGCGCCCGGGGCGTGGTTCGCGCATCTGTAGTATGACGCGGGTGGTCACGTGATAATCGACACACAGATCAGTGATAATCACCGCATATCTTCACTTGTCTTGTGAAGGATTATCCCACAAAAAGGCGCATCATTCACAAAAAGGCGCACCATCTACAAAAAGGCGCATCATTCACAAAAGTCGCATCATTTGAAAAAAAGCGCACCATATACGAATAAGTTCCACAATACGGTGGAACTCCATTCATTGACTACATTTTATCTACTAAATACCATTATCACCATAAGTGACTATTTTATTTTACCTTATTTTTATTCTTTATTTTTATTTTTACTCCAAGGAACATTTTTATTGACTCTCATTTTGGACTATTGATCAAATTCATCTCATATTTTACAACTATATCTTAACCAGCATTTTTTATCTATATCCTATTATCTATATACTATTTTCTACCCATATATGAGTGTGCCTGCTTATCTCTTTACTTCTTAGTGGTCACTATCCTGGCTGGGTGAGTCAGATTTAGCAGTTCTTGAACAGTAGAGCCGTCTATCCCATTCACCTTTTCACTAGTGACCACTGTTTCACATTTCAAACAATTTGTGCTGAACTTTCACCTGAAGTTAAGGCCAATCCCGGCAGTAAGAGCGGAGGGCTAGCTGCATAATACAGCTGATAGCCGCAAGGGCTCCTGAGCCCGTACCCTCCAAGATTTGTATGGGCAGGTTGCACTAATGACCTGATCGCAGCTCCATACATGTGTGGTGTTTTGTAGGATGGTCTATAAAGTGCAGCAAATTCATAGATTTTGACAATTTCATACACTACTGCCTTTGAATGGACCCTCGACTATCAAGTAAGGAAGATGGTGTCCTACCTGGTGTCATGGTCTTACCTTCTCACTGTTCTCCTTCGTTTGACATGTGCTGGCGGCCATCTTGGTTTCTGGGTTTCTTGTAGCCTCCCACCCTGCGGCTCCTCCTTCCCACTGGGAGGAGCTGGATGCCTAGCTCATATATATAGAAGGTCTGTGGCTTCAGTTCCTTGCTTGGTCCTCCTGTATGCACATGCTTCAAAGACTGCTGCTGCTTCTGGTTCCTGATCCTGGCCTCGTCTGACTACCCCGTTGGTTCCCGATCCTGGCTTCGTCTGACTACCCCGTTGGTTCCTGATCCTGGCTACGTCTGACTACCCCCCTGGTTCCTGACCTCCGTCTACGCAAGACCCTGCTTCAGTTTAGCCATCCGTTTGGACTTTAGCTACGGCTTGATTTTCAATAAAGCCTTCTTATTCCACCTATCTCTGTTGTACGTCTGGTTCATGGTTCCATGACATTAGGACCAAGCCATGAATTCTGACGGTACAGGGCCATCCTCGCTACCTACGCTGGTTGCCAGACTTGATCAGCAGGATCACCTGTTGGGTCGGTTCGCTGTGGCGTTACAAACCCTGCTTGAACGCACGGCTCATTTAGCTTCCGTTGCCGATGGGTCGGTTGTCGCTCCTGGGCCCGCTCCTACTGCCGCTCCGGTTGTTGCGCCAGAGTCTACCCCGACACCTGTTGCTGCACCTGCGGTGTTTCGGGGTATGACCGGTTCTGCCCCCCTTCCACAGCGCTTTGGGGGAGAGCCAACTCAGTGCCGAGGTTTCCTTAACCAGGTGGCCATTTATTTCGAGTTGCTGCCACATGCCTTTCCTACTGAGAGATCAAAGGTGGGCTTCTTGATCTCGCTGCTCTCGGACAAGGCCTTGGCCTGGGCCAGCCCTTTATGGGAGAACAACAATCCGGTGGTTGCCGAGTTTTCCGGTTTTGTTGCTTCTCTTCGGAAGGTATTCGATGTGCCGGCTCGTGCTGCCTCTGCTGCGAAGCTCCTTATGTCCATCAGACAGGGTTCACGATCCGTAGCTGAATACGCCATTGAGTTTCGTACCCTGGCAGCAGAGGTGGGCTGGAATAATGAGGCTCTGGTCGCTGCTTTCTCTCATGGTCTCTCGGATGCCTTGAAGGATGAGATTGCAGCCAAGGACCTACCAGTGGAGCTCGAGTCCCTTATTTCTTTCCTGATTTTGATTGACACCAGACTCAGGGAGAGACCTTCCTTTAAGGAGAGCCTGCGGAGGCCTTCTAACAGATTGGCGCCTACGTTTGCTGTCCCACCCGTGCCTCCCTCTCCTCCCACGCCTCCTGGGGATGACTGGTCTGGGGGTCAACCCATGCAGCTGGGGGTTGCTCGCCTGTCCGAGGGGGAGAGGGTACTCCGGAGACGCGAGGGCCGATGCATGTACTGTGGTCTCGGTGGGCATTTTCGGTTGGCATGCCCGAACCGTCCGGGAAACGCTCGCACCTGAGATCCTGTCGGGGGCAGATCTTGGGTGGAGTCTCCTCGTCCCCGGTTTCCCGTGTTGACAAACCACTGATTACTGTTGTCCTCTCCTGGGTCGGGGGCTCGGTGACGACCCAGGCGTTGGTGGACTCTGGTGCTGGTGGCTTGTTCATTGATAGTGTGTTCGCCGCCGCCAATTCCATTCCTCTGCAGCCTCGAGGTTCCCCACTGGCTCTTGAGGCGATAGACGGCAGACCCCTTCTGCCGCCACACGTGACTCAGGAGACCCTTCCAGTGGGGATGGCCATTGGTGCCGTTCACAGAGAGTCGGTCTGTCTCCAGGTTATTTCGTCTCCACACTACTCGGTGGTCTTGGGGTACCCCTGGCTCCAGAAGCATAATCCGACTTTCGATTGGAGATCGGCCGAGATCCTCTCGTGGTCACCGCAGTGTGGGGCTAGTTGCATCCATGGGCCTGTCAAGTTGCTGTGTACTTCCTCGGACTCTCTGTTGCCTCCTGAATACGAGGAGTACCGGGATGTATTCGATAAGGTGCGTGCGGTTGCCCTACCTCCGCACCGCCCATACGATTGTGCCATAGAGTTACAATCTGGTGCCGTTCCTCCTCGTGGCAAAGTCTATCCACTGTCGGTAGCGGAGAATGAGGCCATGGAGGAGTACGTGAGGGAGGCGCTTTCACGCGGACACATTCGCAAATCCTCGTCCCCGGCAGGGGCTGGATTTTTCTTTGTGAAAAAGAAGGGCGGTGAGTTGAGGCCTTGCATCGACTACAGGGGTCTCAATCGCATCACGATCAAGAACGCTTACCCGATACCCTTGATTTCCGAGCTGTTCGATCGCCTCAAAGGGGCCACGGTCTTTACCAAACTCGACCTGAGGGCGGCATATAACCTGGTAAGGATCAAGGCGGGCGATGAGTGGAAGACCGCGTTTAACACCAGGACCGGTCATTATGAATCCTTGGTTATGCCCTTTGGGTTGTGCAATGCGCCCGCAGTCTTCCAGGAATTCATCAACGATGTTTTCCGTGACCTGTTGCAGCAGTGTGTGGTGGTCTATTTGGATGACATCTTGGTATATTCTGCATCCATGGAGGCCCACATTCTGGATGTCAGACGAGTGTTGCAACGCTTACGAGAGAACAAGCTGTTCGGTAAGCTTGAGAAATGCGAATTTCACCGATCCCAGGTAACCTTCTTAGGTTACATCATTTCCGCTGAGGGGTTCTCCATGGATCCTGAGAAGGTTTCGGCTGTCTTACAGTGGCCCCAGCCCAGTGGGCTTCGTGCCCTGCAGCGCTTTTTGGGCTTCGCCAATTATTATCGGAAGTTCATCAGGGACTTTTCCATGCTAGCCAAGCCTCTCACGGATCTGACCAGGAAGGGCAGTAATCCTCAGGTCTGGCCGCTCGAGGCCATCCGAGCTTTTGAGGCTCTAAAGTCCGCCTTTGTGTCGGCTCCGATTCTGTCGCATCCCAACCCTGGGTTGCCTTTTGTCCTCGAGGTGGACGCGTCTGAGACGGGAGTAGGCGCCCTCCTGTCTCAGCGTAGAACACCAGAGGGTCCTCTGCTTCCTTGTGGGTTTTACTCCCGGAAACTGTCTTCCGCGGAGTGCAACTATCAGATTGGTGACAGGGAGTTATTGGCCATCGTGCAGGCCCTTAAAGAATGGAGGCACTTGCTCGAGGGCTCGGTGGTTCCGGTTCTCATCCTGACGGACCACAAGAATCTGACCTACCTCTCTGAAGCCAAGAGATTGACACCACGTCAGGCCAGATGGGCTCTGTTCTTGTCACGTTTTAATTACGTGGTCTCCTACCTACCCGGCTCCAAGAACATCAGAGCGGATGCCTTATCACGGCAGTACTCCGAGCTGTCCGGGGAGGAGTCGATTCCGACTACGGTCATACCCCCGAATCAGATCCTGGCCGCTATTCGCACCAGCCTGACCTCTCCTCTGGGTGAGCAGATTTTGGCGGCTCAATCTGGTGCTCCCTCTGGGAGACCCAACGGCAGATGTTTTGTGCCTGAGGAGTTGCGCACTCGGTTGTTGCGAACCTACCATAACTCCAAGGCCGCGGGGCACCCTGGAAAGAATCAGCTGTCCTGGGCGGTTTCACGTCTGTTCTGGTGGCCTTCTCTACGTTCCGACATCGCCGCATATGTAGCGGCATGCTCCGTTTGTGCCCAGAGTAAGTCCCCTCGGCACCTTCCGTTGGGCCTTTTGCAACCCATAGCCACCGGGGAGCGTCCATGGTCACACCTGGGGATGGATTTCATTGTGGACCTTCCTGCATCCCGAGGCCATACGGTCATTCTCATGATTGTGGATCGGTTTTCCAAAATGTGCCACTGTGTTCCTCTCAAGAAGTTACCCTCTGCACAAGAGTTGGCCTCGATTTTTGCCAGGGAGGTCTTCCGGTTGCACGGTTTGCCCAAGGAGATTGTGTCGGATCGGGGGAGTCAGTTTGTGTCCAGGTTCTGGCGCGCCTTTTGCTCCCAGTTGGGGATTCATCTCTCTTTCTCCTCGGCCTACCACCCTCAGTCCAATGGGGCCGCAGAACGATCCAATCAGGCCTTGGAGCAATTCCTTCGTTGCTATGTCTCCGATCACCAAGACAATTGGGTTGACCTCCTGCCTTGGGCTGAGTTTGCCAGGAACACGGCGGTGAACTCTTCCTCTGGGACGTCTCCCTTCATGGCCAATTATGGGTTCCAACCTGCCGTGTTACCGGAGGTATTCTCTCCCCAGGATACTCCGGCTGTGGAGGATCACCTTTCCGTCCTACGTACTTCTTGGGTACAGATCCAGAGGTCCCTTGAGGTCTCTGCGCAACGCCAGAGACTCCAGGCTAATCGCAGACGAGCGCCCGCTCCTTCCTACCAGGTCGGAGACCGTGTATGGTTGTCCACCCGCAACCTCAACCTTCGAGTGCCCACTCCCAAGCTGGCGCCTCGCTTTGTTGGTCCCTTCCGAGTGCTTCACAGGGTAAACCCGGTAGCCTATGCCCTTGCGCTTCCTCCTGGCATGCGGATCTCCAACGTGTTTCATGTCTCCCTGTTGAAGCCATTGGTGTGTAATCGTTTCACTTCCTCGGTTCCTCGGCCCCGTCCGGTCCAAGTGGGCAATCGTGAGGAATATGAGGTGAGCAATATCCTGGACTCACGCCTGGTCCGTGGTCGGTTGCAGTTTTTGGTCCATTGGCGTGGTTATGGTCCAGAGGAGCGTTCCTGGGTTCCCTCCACAGATGTCCATGCTCCTGCGTTGCTCCGAGCCTTCCACGCACGCTTCCCTCTGAAACCGTTCCTTACTCCGCGGAGGAGGGGCCCTTGAGGGGGAGGTACTGTCATGGTCTTACCTTCTCACTGTTCTCCTTCGTTTGACATGTGCTGGCGGCCATCTTGGTTTCTGGGTTTCTTGTAGCCTCCCACCCTGCGGCTCCTCCTTCCCACTGGGAGGAGCTGGATGCCTAGCTCATATATATAGAAGGTCTGTGGCTTCAGTTCCTTGCTTGGTCCTCCTGTATGCACATGCTTCAAAGACTGCTGCTGCTTCTGGTTCCTGATCCTGGCCTCGTCTGACTACCCCGTTGGTTCCCGATCCTGGCTTCGTCTGACTACCCCGTTGGTTCCTGATCCTGGCTACGTCTGACTACCCCCCTGGTTCCTGACCTCCGTCTACGCAAGACCCTGCTTCAGTTTAGCCATCCGTTTGGACTTTAGCTACGGCTTGATTTTCAATAAAGCCTTCTTATTCCACCTATCTCTGTTGTACGTCTGGTTCATGGTTCCATGACACCTGGTCCTGTAATAGTAACCCATAGCTTTCTGCCCCAGCCCCCACTTCTAGAGACTTTACCATGAAACTAAACCTATGCATACTGACAATGTACAAGAGCGTGAAAGTGCTGACAGAGGAGAATAAAGGCTACAGGATACCAGTGCTTCTGTTGTGGTAAGTCTAATCACTTCCTCATCAGTTGTCCAAGTTGACTACGCAAGACATGAGACGTAATAGCAGTTCCTAACCTTTCTGAGTCATTGAATGCCATCGGTAAATTAAGTAATCTGTCCAATCTCTTCCACCCAATAGACATTGCTTTATTCCTGTCAATATCCACCTCTGCCATGATGGACTCTGGAGCAAATGGGAACTTTTCAGACATTTATTTGGCTAATAAACATGGGTCAAAATTTCATGAGAGACTGTCACTTATTCTTCTGGATCTATGTGTTGGGGCAGTGGGTGTAGAACCACTGTGTCAACCAACAGATTTGACTTGGGGCTACTCCTATGGTTGTTATCCTAGTACACCCCTGGTTTTCACCCTTTAACTCAGGCATCTGGACTTCTCTGCAGAAAAACCACCAGGCTGCTACCTCCTGGAGTAATCTTTGTATAATTTACAGCTTAGGCAGTGGGGTCAGAGACACTGGTGAAGAGCACCAAAAGGTGAGGCAAAATTGTAGTCAATGAAAAGCCAAGGAAAGGGTAAACAGTCAGAGGTCAGGGCAGGCAGCAAAGGGTCAGAATCCAGTAAACAGGCAGGAAGTCGATACATAGTCAGACAACATAGGCAGCACACCTTTGTAGGAACTTAGTAAGCTATGGAACCTATTCCTCAGGCACCCTCTCATAGTACCCAAAAGTGAGCAACCATTAGCTAGTGTGAATTTGGGTCTGCGTTTACTCTTCAACCCCTTAAGTACTTAGGACGTACCGGTACGCAATGTTTGCCGAGTCCTTAAGGACCCATGACGTACCGGTACGTTCTAACTTTAAAACTACATTGCGGCGCGGCGGGGGTTAATCGGAACAGGATGTCTGCTGAAATCATTCAGCGGGTATCCTGTCACAACGCCGGACAGGGTCATGTGACCCCACCGCATCGGCGATCGCAGCAAACCGCAGGTCAATTCAGACCAGCGGTTTGCGGCTTTACCTGAAGTTTGCGGCGGCAATCGGCAGTGCCATCGGGTCCCCATGCGGCTGTAGGGGGGACCCGATAGCATGGAAGGCAGCGCGATGCCTTCCTTAGGCATCAGCGCTGCCTTCCGGTGACGAGCCTGTGAGATCCAGCCCCCTGGATCTCACAGGCCGGAAGCTGTATGAGTAATACTCACTGTATTCCACATACAGCCAATGCATTCCAATACAGAAGTATTGGAATGCATTGTAAAGGGGATTAGACCCCCAAAACTTCAAGTCCCAAAGTGGGACAAAAAATAAACTGAAAAAATAAACTGAAAAAAATCAAGTAAAAATAAACAAAAACGTCATTTTCCCCAAATAAAGTTAAAAAAATTGGTAAAAAATAGGGGGGAAAAAAGTATACATATTTGGTATCGCTGTGTCCGTATCGACCGGCTCTATAAACATATCACATGATCACCGTAAAAAATAAAAAATAAAAACTGTGCTAAATAAACCATTTTTTTGTCACCTTACATCACAAAAAGTACAACAGCAAGCGATCAAAAAGGCGTTTGCCCACCAAAATAGTACCAATCTAACCGGCACCTCATCCCGCAAAAAATTAGCCCCTACCTAAGACAATCGCCTAAAAATTAAAAAAAACTATGACTCAGAATATGGAGACACTAAAACATCATTTTTTTTGTTTTAAAAAAGCTGTTATTGTGTAAAAGTTACATAAATAAAAAAGTATACATATTAGGTATCGCCGCGTCCGTATCGACCAGCTCTATAAAAATATCACATGACCTAACCCCTGAGATGGACATCCTAAAATATAAAAAATAAAAACTGTGCTAAATAAACCTTTTTTTGTCAACGAACATAACAAATAGTGTACTAGCAAGCGATGAAAAAGTCATATGCACCCCAAAATAGTGCCAATCAAACCGTCATCTCATTCCGCAAAAAATGAGACCCTACCTAAGATAATCGCCCACAAACTGAAAAAACTATGGCTCTCAGAATATGGAGACACTAAAACATGATATTTTTTTTGTTTCAAAAATGATATTATTATGTAAAACTTACATAAGTAAAAAAAAGTATACATATTAGGTATCGCCGCATCCGTATCGACTGACTCTATAAAAATATCACATGATCTAACCCCTCAGATGAACACCGTAAAAAATAAAAAATAAAAACTGTGCTAAATAAACAATTTTTTGTCACCTTACATCACAAAAAGTGTAATAGCAAGTGATCAAAAAGTCACATGCACCCCAAAATAGTTCCAATAAACCGTCATCTCATCCCGCAAAAATCATACCCTACCAAAGGTAATCGCCCAAAAACTGAAAAAATGATGGCTCTCAGACTATAGAAACAGTAACCCTAAGTTCACACTTGAGCGTTTTACAGCGCGTTCAAACGCGCTGTAAAACGCTCAACACGTGAATACCAATGCTTTCCTATGGCCCTGGTTCACACTTGAGCGTTTTACAGCGCGTTTGAACGCGCTGTAAAACGCCCGACGCATAAGCAAGTTCCGGAGCTTTTTTGGGGGCGTTTGACGCGCGTTTGGGCCATAGACTCTTTGGACAACAGTGCTGTCAATCACCCAAACGCGCGTCAAACGCGCGTTTACTATTACAAAAAAGTGCATAAAAACGCGCGACAAAAACGCGAGTTTGAGAAACGCTTAGGTGTGAAACCAGGGTAAAACATGTTTTTTTTTGCTTCAAAAATGAAATCATTGTGTAAAACTTACATAAATAAAAAGAAAATATACATATTAGGTATCGCAGCGTCCGTAATAACTTGCTATATGAAAATATCACATGACCTAACCCCTCAGGTGAATACAGTAAAAAAATAAAAATAAAAACGGTGTAAAAAAAGCCATTTTTTGTCACCTTACATCACAAAAAGTGTAATAGCAAGCGATCAAAAGGTCACACGCACCCCAAAATAGTGCCAATAAAACCATCATCTCATCCCGCAAAAATCATACCCTACCCAAGGTAATCGCCCAAAAAAAGAAAAAATTATGGCTCTCAAACTATGGAAACACTAAAACATTATTTTTTTTACTTTAAAAATGAAATCATTGTGTAAAACTTACATAAATAAAAAAATGTATACATATTAGGTATCGCCGCATCCGTATCGACTGACTGTATAAAAATATCACATGATCTAACCCCTCAGATGAACACCGTAAAAAATAAAAAATAAAAACTGTGCTAAATAAACCATTTTTTGTCACCTTACATCACAAAAAGTGTAATAGCAAGTGATCAAAAAGTCACACGCATCCCAAAATAGTTCCAATAAAACTGTCATCTCATCCCGCAAAAATCATACCCTACCAAAGGTAATCGCCCAAAAACTGAAAAAATGATGGCTCTCAGACTATAGAAACACTAAAACATGTTTTTTTTGCTTCAAAAATGAAATCATTGTGTAAAACTTACATAAATAAAAAGAAAGTATACATATTAGGTATCGCAGCGTCCGTAATAACTTGCTCTATGAAAATATCACATGATCTAACCCCACAGGTGAATACAGTAAAAAAATAAAAATGAAAACGGTGTAAAAAAAACATTTTTTGTCACCTTACATCACAAAAAGTGTAATAGCAAGCGATCAAAAGATCACTCGCACCCCAAAATAGTGCCAATAAAACCATCATCTCATCCCGCAAAAATCATACCCTACCCAAGGTAATCGCCCAAAAACTGAAAAAATGATGGCTCTCAAACTAACGAAAACACTAAAACATTATTTTTTTTACTTTAAAAATGAAATCATTGTGTAAAATGTACATAAATAAAAAAAAATTATACATATTAGGTATCGCAGAGTCCGTGACAACATGGTCTATAAAAATATCACATGATCTAACCTGTCAGACGAATGTTGTAAATAACAAAAAATAAAAACGGTGCAAAAAAAAGCTATTTCTTGTTACCTTGCCTCACCAAATGTGTAATATAGAGCAACCAAAAATCATATGTACCCTAAACTAGTACCAACAATACTGCCACCATATCCCATAGTTTCTAAAATGGGGTCACATTTTTGGAGTTTCTACTCTAGGGGTGCATCAGGGGGTATTCAAATGGGACATTGTGTAAAAAAAAAAGCAAAATCTGCCTTCCAAAAACCGTATGGCATTCCTTTCCTTCTGCGCCCTGTCGTGTGCCCGTACAGCAGTTTACAACCACATATGGGGTGTTTCTGTAAACTACAGAATCAGGGCCATAAATATTGAGTTTGGTTTGGCTGTTAACCCTTGCTTTGTAACTGGAAAAAAATTATTAAAATGGAAAATCTGCCAAAAAAGGGAAATTTTGAAATTGTATCTCTATTTTCCATTAATTCTTGTGGAACACCTAAAGGGTTAACTACGTTTGTAAAATCAGTTTTGAATACCTTGTAGTTTATAGAATGGGGTCCTTTTTGGGTGGTTCATATTATGTAAGGCTCGCAAAATGACTTCAGACCTGAACTAGTCCCTAAAAATTGGGCTTTTGAAAATTTCTGAAAAATTTAAAGATTTGCTTCTAAACTTCTAAGCCTTGTAACATCCCCAAAAAATAAAATATCATTCCCAAAATGATCCAAACATGAAGTAGACATATGGGGAATGTAAATTAATATCTATTTTTGGAGTTATTATTATGTATTATAGAAGTAGAGAAATTGAAACTTGGAAATTTGCAATTTTTTACAAATTTTTGGTAAATTTGGTATTTTTTTACAAATAAAAATGTATTTTTTTACTTCATTTTACCAGTGTCATGAAGTACAATATGTGACGAAAAAACTTTTTCAGAATGGCCTGGATAAGTCAAAGCATTTTAAAGTTATCAGCACTTAAAGTGACACTGGTCAGATTTGCAAAAAATGGCCAAGTCCTTAAAGTGAAATAGGGCTGAGTCCTTAAGGGGTTAAGAACTGGAAGAAGTGTGCGTGCAGCCGACGGGCAGAGGGGAGAGGGCTTGCGGGAAAGAAGCAACCTGTGGCCTGTTGGGGAGAAGAAACAATCAATTCTGCTGCAAGGGAGCAGAGGAAGGCCAGCGAGTCCTGGCTGGCATGTTTGGCACATTTGATCTTATTGCACCGGAACATGCCCCAATTGTGATCTACAGTATGGCACTATTAAAATAAATTATTAAAGACTCTTTTAGGTGCATTTATTATTTTTATTTATTATTTTTTGCCTCTGCTAAATCTAATAGCAGTCACTCTCTGTCGATTCTTCTGGATCCCTCTGTAGCATTTGACATGGTAGACCACCAACCCCCACTCAGTACTGCCTCTATCAAGGGCACTGATGCCTCTACTCTTTGCTAGTCACTGCACCACTTCCTCTACCCAGTGCCAGTCGCTGTAGTAATGCCTCTATCCTGTGCCAGTTACTGCACTACTTCCTCTACCCAGTGCCAGTCGCTGTAGTAATGCCTCTATCCTGTGCCAGTTACTGCACTAATGTCTCTACTCTGTGCCAATTACTGCACTGATGCCTCTATCCAGGGACACATCTCTGCACAACTGACTCTACCCTGTGCCAGTCACAGCAATGATGCCTCTACCCTGTGTCAGTCACTGCACCGATGTCTCTATCCTGTGCCACCCATTACACTGATGCCTTTTCCTTTGCCAGTCATTGCACTGATGCCTTTACCCTGTGCCAGTCACTGCATTTAGGTCTCTACCTGGTGCCATTCACTGCACCGATGCCTCTATCCTGTGCCACTCACTGCACCGATGCCTCTACTCTCTGCCAGTTACTGTGCTGGCTGCCATTCCACTATAGAATACAATTTTCGCTGATCAATCTCATGATCAATGATCAGTCTCACCCACAAAGTTCTCCAACATCTTGCACGCGTACATCTGCTCTCTCTTCTCTGTCTAGAAGCCTTAAGCCTACCCACGTTCTAGGTTCTGCCATAATAATCTTTACCTCCCACTTCCAACTCCAAGTCTTTCCTTGTGCTGCCCCAGTTCTCTAGAATGCGCTCACCTGCCTCTTGCAAGTCGCTTCCTCTTGTTTGCGTTGCTGACTATTTTGTTTCTGTTTTTTTCATACACATGCCCTCTTGTAAACTGCTGAAAAATATGCTAGGTCTATATAAAAAAGATTATTATTATTTGTAGTATTACGATGGAAGTTTCCTCACATTGGTCAACCTACTGATGTCTACACCTGTCTGAATTACCCGAAAGGAAAATCTATTTACTGTATATACAGTTTTCCGTGTGAAAGTTCTACCTTCGCTACGGTGGCGGCGGCTTGCTGACCGGTCTCTGCAGTTCAGTGTCCACACAACTTTCCATGACATTGACTTGGATGATGACAAAAACCACAAAGCTCGAGAGGAATAAGGAAGGAAATGTGCTATGAACTTGTTTACCCATGTTTGTCTTTCTTGCAGATGCTCACAAGATGCCTTTTCTCTCTTTTGCTGGTAAAAAAAAAAGTCTTTGAAGAAATTTCAACTCATCCCACCCCCAAATACTCCAAAATCTACAAGTCCAGGCAAAATATTGATCTGCCAGATGGGGTTCTACATCGCCCAAAAAGTGTCGCTTACCTGAATGCCTCTACTGACCTTTAGTAGGCTGCAGCTAAAGCCTATGCTGACCTTGGCATATTGATCAATTAGCCGCACTGGTTTGGGTCACTTAGTAAAGAGTATTAAAATAACACAGCAGAAGTGGTCAGAAGTAGTAGTATTTTCCATGCCAAATGGATCGTGCCTTTGATGCTCGGTGGTTAAGGACGAATCAGGTTTCAGCCAGGGACAATTGTGCCCCAAATGATGGGTGCCATCTAGCATCTCCAATCGCTACGGCAGCAAACTGAACCTTTGACCAAGGTGACAAAAAGTCTAGCTACAGCCCTGTTTACTCCGTGGCCTAGAAGGGATTATTTGGGGTCCCAGAATAATGGAATTCAGATCAACAACTTTTTTCAAGAGAGATTGTGCTCCAAATTTCTAATTAAAAGCCTAATTGTCTGTTTTTGACAGAACTTTTACTTTAAGAATAACTCCCAAAAAATTGAAAACCCAGCATTGGGTAGAGGGCACCAATGTTCTGCTTGTTTTCTTTACAAAATAAAGAGATGGGGTGTAATGAATGAATCAAAGGGCTACCATCAGATTTTGAAAGACATATGAATTATAGATGAGCAAACTACTCAAGGTTCGTTTCAGTTCAGGTTCGCCAAATTTTGGAAAAACTTCAGTTCGGACCCAAATTGATTTAGACGGAACCAAAGTTGCTCCAACTGCTCTGTAAATTGGTATATAACCTCCTCTAGTCTCCTAGGACTCCGAATTTTTTCGGAAACCTTCTTGTCTGTTTTCATGTATTTTTTATGAATTTTTTTCCCCTCCCTAAACTCTGGAATAGTAAATGATGCCTGAGTGATACTGACATACATAGATATGGGTGAATGCACATTTGACAGCGTTAATGTACAGCGTGTTTAAAAACACACCACACCGAGACATTTCTCATGCTTTTTCACATTCCAAAGCTTCCAAAAATTGTCCCTTTTCGGGGACAGGTGATGTTTAAACACACAGTGTTATGGGATAAAGAAATAAAAATAAAGACAACACATGATGACATCTTATAACTATGTTCTGACTCTGCAGAGTTTGACACATAGACGTCTTAGAGGCCGCAAATTTCCATCATCCTCCCCACCGTGGTGTCTCAACATTGTCATCCTGCTGCTGCCTCCAATCCTGTGCCTGCTGTGCTCCCCACTGCCAACAAGTAATATACTTTAGAAAAAAAGTCCCTCAGTAATTATAATGCCCCCAAGTGACAATAAGGCCAACCCAAGCAATAACAATGCCCCTGGTATGCTTCCAGTAATAATAATGCCCACAACAGTGCCTCCAGGAATGCCCCATCATAGGTAACTCCATTTTGTATTTCTAAGTAAACGTGTATTATGGATTACATCTGACCAGTACATCTGTTTCAAAATCTCCCTACCCCCTTTGGATTGTGAGAAACTTCCTGAGCGGTTTCAAGATACACATACATTCCTGTTGGTTTGAACAGTTTTCACCTTATAGGGCTATCATAGCTCTGATGCATGGTAGCCTATGTGTCCATACCTGATTGGTCAAATGCTGTTACTATGAGTCATCTATTATGTTAATGCAGAGCTCATGTGTGTTCATGCTATAGGTTGAGATAAATGCTAACATATGATTGGATGTAAAGAAAGTTCAACCCCTCCTATATCAACTGTTGCTCCCCACAATTAAACTAGAGTGAATTGGAACAAGGCACATGTTTGTCATTCTTATTCACCCTCCTGGTACCAGTTCAAGACTTAATCCAAGCTTACTACCGAGATCATTGACAGGGACACTAAGGTAAAGGGGTCCTATTTTGCCCATCACCCCCTATAATTCCTCCAATGATAATAATGCCCCCACAGTGCCCCCAGTATTAATAATATCCCAGTATTAAAAATACCACCTTAGGGTCACCAGTAATAGTAATGTCCAGAATAATAGCGCCTCAAGCAATAATAATGCCCCCAGTATTAATTATGTTATATATTTTGCCTTTAGTAATAATAACGCCCTTAATAATAATAACAATAATAATAATAATAATACCCCAACAGTGTCCCCAGTAGTAATAACGTTCCTACAGTGCCACCTGAATTGATAATGCCTCCACAGTGCCCCCAGTATTAATAATGCCATCTTAGTGCCCCTAGTAATAATAATGCCCCAATATTGTGCCTCCAGTAATAATGATGCCACACAGTGCCCTCGGTTTTAATAATTCCCCCAGTAATGTCCTTCCTCACTGTCCCCAGTTATGTCCCTATAGTGGCTACAGTAATGCCCCCAGTAATGTCCCTTGAGTGGCCACAATAATGCCCCCTGCCTGTAATGTCCCTATAGTGCCCCCAGTAATGCCCTCCCTTGAACCCAGCAATGTCCCTACGGTGGCCACAGTAATGGAACATACGAGTCAGTAGATCTGCTGTCTATGGGTAGAAATAGTAATAGTAATAATAGTAGCACTGGCAGGGCCGGACTGGGACAAAAAATAGGCCCGGGCATTTTTGACTGAGCAGCCCAATCACATGACCCCCAACAGGCCCCATCCCTTGCAGTCTAGGGGCGGAGACAAAACCAGAAGCACAATTGAGGGGCAGGGCCAGCCACCAGTAAGATAGGAAGGCTTCAGCCAACACACAAGCTTTGCAACAACCAGCATACAGCCCCAATAAGATCCCCAATGTCAATAAGACCCCAATAAGACCTCAGATCAGACCCCAATATGAATGACCCCCAATCAGACCTCAGATAATAGCCCCATGCCTCATAGCAGCCCCCAGTAGCCTCATAGCAGCCCCCAGTGCCTCTCCATCAGCTCCCTGTGCCTCTCCTCAGCCCCCCTGTGCCTCTCATCAGCCCCCTGTGCCTCTCATCAGCCCCCTGTGCCTCTCATTAGCCCCCCAGTGCCTCTCATCAGCCCCCCAGTGCCTCTCATCAGCCCCCCAGTGCCTCTCATCAGCCCCCCAGTGCCTCTCATCAGCCCCTCTGTGCCTCTCATCAGCCCCACAGCGCCTCTCATCAGCCCCCCTGCGCCTCTCATCAGCCCCCCTGCGCCTCTCATCAGCCCCCCAGCGCCTCTCATCAGCCCCCCTGTGCCTCTCAACAGCCTCCCAGTGCCTCTCATAAGCCCCCAGTGCCTCTCATCAGCCCCCCTGCGCCTCTCATCAGCCCCCCTGCGCCTCTCATCAGCCCACTGCCCATAATATATGAAAAAAACAACAACACTTACCTCTCCTGCTCCTGGATGCAGGCGCTCCTCTTCTCCTGCTGTCGACTGTGCTGTGAAGGCTGCGCACAGCGTGACGTCACAGAGCGGCACACTCCTGTGCGCACTGCGCAGCCTGCAGAGCCGACAGCCGAGGACCGCTTCCTTCCTGGTCCTTTTGCCCTGAAACTTTGGGAATGGGGTTCCTGCCATGAAAAAAGTGCAGGAACGCCGTTTCCACTCTTTCCCCCTCGACTCGAGCCCTGAGGTGGCCCGGCCCACCAGGCAATTGCCCGGTCTGCCCTATGGCCAATCCGGCCCTTAGTAGCAGATGTTTTGCGATAATAGTGGTGGCAGTAGGGGACTAGCAGTGAGGAGCAGCAGCAGCTGAGGAGGTGGCAGCAGCAGCCATATTGTACGTGTTGGCAGGAGGCAGCAGCATGACAGAGGCAGCAGCAGCCATACGGAAGATGGTGGTCGGCAGATCGCAGCGGTAGCATGATTGCAGTGGTTGTATGATGGAGGTGGCAGCAGCCAAACAGAACATGATAGTTGGCAGGTGGCAGCAGTAGCATGATTGTGGTGATGGCATGATAGAGGCGGCTGCAGAAACAGTCTTATGGAAAATGAGGGTCGGCAGGCTGCAGCAGTGGCATGATGGTGGTGGTGGCATGATGGAGGCAGGCAGCATGGCCAGATCTATTCAGCCTCAGCTGGAGAAGTGTGAAGATCCTCCCCAATCCAGGCTTGGTTCATTTTGAAAGATTTTGCAGACTGACAATAATAAGCACAAAACCGAAGATAAAATCGATTTTAGAGAAAAAATTGTTAGGAAACATTATTTTCTGTATACAAACCGGATTCCCAAAAAGTTAGGACACTATACAAATCGTGAATAAAAACTGAATGCAATGATGTGGAGGTGCCAACTTCTAATATTTTATTCAGAATAGAACATAAATCACGGAACAAAAGTTTAAACTGAGAAAATGTACCATTTTAAGGGAAAAATATGTTGAATCAGAATTTCATGGTGTCAACAAATCCCCAAAAAGTTGGGACAAGGCCATTTTCACCACTGTGTGGCATCTCCCCTTCTTACAACACTCAACAGACGTCTGGGGACCGAGGAGACCAGTTTCTCAAGTTTAGAAATAGGAATGCTCTCCCATTCTTGTCTAATACAGGCCTCTAACGGTTCCATCGTCTTGGGCCTTCTTTGTTGCACCTTCCTCTTTATGATGCGCCAAATGTTCTCTATAGGTGAAAGATCTGGACTGCAGACTGGCAGTTTCAGTACCCAGATCCTTCTCCTACGCAGCCATGATGTTGTGATTGATGCAGAATGTGGTCTGGCATTATCTTGTTGAAAAATGCAGGGTCTTCCCTGAAAGAGATGACGTCTGGATGGGAGCAGATGTTGTTCTAGAACCTATATATATTTTTCTGCATTGATGGTGCCTTTCCAGACATGCAAGCTGCCCATGCCACACGCACTCATGCAACCCCATACCATCAGAGATGCAGGCTTATGAACTGAGCGTTGATAACAACTTGGGTTGTCCTTGTCCTCTTTGGTCCGGATGACATGGCGTCCCAGATTTCCAAAAAGAACTTCGAATCGTGACTCGTCTGACCACAGAACAGTCTTCCATTTTGCCACACTCCATTTTAAATGATCCCTGGCCCAGTGAAAACGCCTGAGCTTGTGGATTTTGCTTAGAAATGGCTTCTTCTTTGCACTGTAGAGTTTCAGCTGGCAACGGCGGATGGCACGGTGGATTGTGTTCACTGACAATGGTTTCTGGAAGTATTCCTGAGCCCATTCTGTGATTTCCTTTACAGTAGCATTCCTGTTTGTGGTGCAGTGTCGTTTAAGGGCCCGGAGAGACACTGCCACTCTGAGAAGCTCTTTTTATACCCAATCATGTTGCCAATTGACCTAATTAGTGTTAATTGGTCTTCCAGCTCTTCGTTATGCTCAAATTTACTTTTTCCAGCCTCTTATTGCTACTTGTCCCAACTTTTTGGGGTTTGTTGACAACGTGAAAATTTGAATCAACGTATTTTTCCTTTAAAATGATACATTTACTTGGATTAAACGTTTGATCTGTCATCTACGTTCTATTACAAATAAAATATTGACATTTGCCATCTCCACATCATTGCATTCAGTTTTTATTCACAATTTGTTTAGTGTCCCAACTTTTTGGGAATCCGGTTTGTATTTACTTGTATATAAAGTGCAAGCGCTGCCAAAAATTACAAGGAAGAGGCACTCCGATACAACCTGTATATCACATAAAGGAGGGCCCTCATTCACATTGTGGTACAATTGTTCATGTACTGGGACTCCTACACTCATAAAGCCTATGCACTATGTGAAAGGGCTGCCAAAACTGACAAGGAACCGACACTGATACACACCCTTGAAAATTATGATTGATGGCCTGCTGGTGACCCTCTAAAACATTAGGGGCGAGGGCCTGCTACTGAACTGACCATCTAAAACATTAGGGGTGAGGGTCTGCTGCTCAGCTGACTCTCTAAAACATTAGGAACAAGTGCATGCTGCTGATCTGACCATCTAAAACATTATGGGCGAGGGCCTACTACTGAGCTGACCATCTAAAACATTATGGGCGAGGGCCTGCTGCCGAGCTGACCATCGAAAAAATTATGGTTGAGCGTCTGCTGCTGAGCTGACACTCTAAAACAGGCATCCTCAAACTGCGGCCCTCCAGCTGTTGCAAAACTACAACTCCCAGCATTCCCGAACAGCCTACAGGTATCAGCCTACAGCAGGGCATTGTGGGAGTTGTAGTTTTACAACAGCTGGAGGGCCGCAGTTTGAGGATGCCTGCTCTAAAACATTAGGAGCGAGGGCAGCCTAATAAGCATGTTGATATGATGGAGGAGGAGGATGAGAAAAGGAAGATTGAACCATATACCCTTTTTTGTGGTAGAAGGGGTGCATGGAAATACAGTGTATTCAATCACCATAAAAGCCACATTTAAATTGCATTTATGTTCAGCCGCTTTCCTCTGGTGGAGGAGTAGAGAAGTCAGGGGCAATCCAGTCCTTGTTTATTCTGATAAGAGTCAACCTGTCAGCATTTTCAGTTGACAGGCAGATGCACTTATCAGTTATTATGCCCCCAGCAGCACTAAATACCCGCTCTGACAAAACGCTGGCGGCAGGGCAGGCCAGCACCTCCAAGGCGTAGAGCGTCAGTTCGTGCCACATGTCCAGCTTGGACACCTAATAGTTGTAAGGTACAGAGGGATCACTGAGGACGCTGACACGGTCTGCTACGTACTTCTTGACCATCTTCCAAAACTTTTCTCTCCTTGTGACACTAGACCGTGCATCAGGGTGAGGGTGCTGGCGGGGTGTCATGAAACTGTCCCAGGCCTTGGAGAGTGTTGCCCTGCCTCGGTTGGAACTGCTGTAAGTTCCCCTCGTCTCCCCTCCTCGGTTGCCCAAGGAACTACGTACTCTGCTGCCAGTGTTGTCAGCTGGAATTTTTTGGAACAATTTTTCCACAAGGACCTTCTGGTATTGCACCGTTTTGCTAGTCTTCTCCACCACAGGAATGAGAGATGAGAAGTTCTCTTTGTAGCGGGGGTCGAGAAGGGTGAACAACCAGTAATCGGTGTTGGCCAAAATGCGGATAACACGAGGGTCATGGGAAAGGCAGCATAACATAATGTCAGCCATGTGTGCCAGAGTCCCAACAGACTTCGCTGTCCTCATCAGGAGGATGACTCTCAATCTCCTCATCCTCTTCCTCCTCTTTGGCCCATCCATGCTGAACAGATGGAATAAATCTGCTGTGGGTACTACCCTCTGTAGCGGAGGCAACCGTCTCCTGCTCCTCTGTCATGGCTGTGTCATGGTCTGATGGTAGTGGACCGTGACACTTTTAGCCATGCATGGTGGCAACGTGTAGTTGGTAGCATGTTTGGACACTTTCCCTTTAAGTCTGGTTCCCTTCCCATTTCTGGTGTGTATGGGGTTAAGGTGTGAGCAAGGTGGAGCTGGGTGTGGCCTCTTTGCTCTTATAGTACTGGTGTTTGGAGCCTGATGTTTTAGTTGACTTCAGCTTCTGGTGGAGCTGAAGTTATGCTGCCATCGTGGACCTTTCCATCTGTCCAGCTTGAGGGCCACCTTGTTGAACATAGTTTGTCATCCCTTTTGTATCCTCTATGTTCCCTACCTTATCTGTGTGGATGTTTGGTGTGGGATTATGTTCAGGGTGTGGTGTACGTTGTGTTGTTGTTTCATGTCTTGTCTTTTGGTGTTATTTGTCCAGCATGAATGCAAGGTGTTTCCCTGTGTGTTGTACATCCGGAAGGGGGTCTCAGGATTCCCCGGAGGGGGAACCAAAAGTCAAGTCAGTGAGCTGTTGCTAAAGTGCTGGTTCCTATGTGTGTCTTTACGTACTGAGTCTGCGATGTTGTTCGGATTGCAGTTCGTTTGCATGGGTTCCAGTTCACATCTCCAGTTGTTGTGGCAGGTAAGTACTGTTGTTCCACTTTCCTCAAAAAAGAGCCAGACTGCGGAACACCTAGCCGTTGACAAGGGAGATTGCCGCAAGGGGGTGCTCTGGGGAACAGTTGCGGGCCTGTTTTGTGTGGCCCGCGTTCTCCCTTTTGCCACCCCACTGCCTCTTTCAGCCTGTTGCAGAGCTGGGGATCCCTCACCTCTGTACTGCTCCTTGCTCGGCTTGCCACCTTCCCAGGTTGGGTCAGTGATTTCATCGTCCACCACCTCCTCTTCTACTTCCTCACTCTGGTCATCCTCCTGCTTGCAGGAATATCACCATAGAAGATAAAAAGAAAAGGAATATACAGACGATAACATCGAAGAGTGGTGTAGCGTATGAGATTAAAGGAGAAATAACCTGCAAACACATGTTAAAGGGTTTCTGTCATCAGAAAAATCGTTATGTAGCTGGCTGATATTAGCGATGTTCTAATGTCAGCAGAACATAACTGTATGACTTGTATCTCCCTGCCTGCTGTCGTTCACGCTAAATAATGACTTTTATAATATGCAAATGAGCCTCTAGGTGCTAGAGGTTTGGCCCGCCCATGTAAAGGTGATTGACATTTTTGGTCTCCTTCGTGCCCCGCAAATCCCGCGCCTGGAAAGTCATAGTGTGTCAATGCATTAAAAAAAAAGGCATAGAAAAGGCCCAAAAGGTTTTTGGTTTGTGTGGATTGAAAAGGTCAAATCTAACTGGTGAGGTGGAGACCCGGTGGCGAACATTAACCGCCGGGAGGTTGAGTGGATCTATAAAATGTGTTCCCTACAACCGGATGGATTGAACATTGACTTTGACTTAAAACCATGTCTGATAGAATAGCCGTGAGTAGTGTGTAGCAGTGAAAGCATGAATGAATCAGACCGGCGGGTTTCATTGGTCAACACACACCATGTGACAGTACCACGTGTTATTTTCTATGAATGGACTAAGGTTAGGTGAGAGTAGATGTATGCTCTGCCCGATTGGTTGAGCGATACCCGCAGAGAAATAGCGTTTGTACGTTTTTAAGTTACAAAGCGATGTGTATGCTCCTCCTTATTAGAATGGTTGCCTTATTGTAAAGAAATATGTTAGGTACCGAGCACCGAGTATAATGGAAGTCAATGGGAGAACCCGAACATTTAACCAGGCACCCCCTGCTCTAAAGAGGGGAGGGTGTCTGGTTCATAGGAAAAGGTCAGAAATTGATGGAAACACCACCAAAATGGTTTGGGAACAGCATGGGGAGGATGTCTGGATGTATCTTGGACTCCCAGGTCGCTGCTGGAAACCATGTTGTCCGAGTAGTACGCCACTTTTACAGACTGACAATAATACGCACAAAACAAAAACAAAAATAATCAATTTTAGAGGAAAAATTGTTAAGAAACATTCTTTCCTGTATATTTACTTGTATATAAAGTGAAAGGGCTGCCAAAAATTAAAAGGAACCGGCACTCAAAAACACTCTTTATTTTTTCTTGGGAGTAGCATTTTTGTGCACTTTTGCCCTGCCTATCCCATAGGTGATGTTAATTAGGTGGTACATATAGCTGTGCTTGCTGCACCTCTCATCGATTGCTGGTTGCAAACAGAGGTGACTAGGAGCAGCACACTATATGTGCAGGTTCTGCTCTACTGAATGTGAATGCCCAATGGCATAGGTAGGTTTAGAGTAAGACCTGAGACCACCTTGGCGTGGGTAGGTGGGCACTGATGTGTTTTGATCAAAATATATTGGCTGAGAGTCTCAGATTTTATTATATCAGACCAAACCCGGTTTGGTATGAACTGGTTCGCTTATCTTTAATATAAATATGTATGACTTAGGAGGCCCTGAGTCCTGGGGTTGTTAAAAGCTACAATTTCTCGGCTAGATTATTTAGATACAGAGCAAAAACAATGTACTAAGTGACCCAGATTTTTTAGTTTTTGTCCCATACGTTTTTTGTAAAGGCTTTCACAAATATATGATAACTGATACCTGCCTACCTTACAAGAATGGAGAAGGTAAAGTGAAAACCGGTGGCGCCTCACGTATTGGTGGCAAGAGGAGCCTTGAAACACGTTTATCTCGTTGAAGCAGAATGACACGTTTCAGGGCTGAACAAGCCCCCTTCATCGGGTTCAAAGAAACGATACATGCAGCGTCTCCTCTTTTTCTTCACCTTCTCCATTCCACAATGGTTTAGTGGTGGATGTAGTGTGGTCATTGGTTATCCATGACTATGTATTCATGCTAAGGAACCTGGGCTGTGATTGCCTCTTGCAAGTTATAAAAGGATATTATGTATACATATGGGAAATATCCACCGCTGTTGCATAATTTTTATGTGATCATGGTGCAGCTCGTACTTGGGATCAACTTTTCAAATGGTTCTCTTGAGCAAAATAAGAAATCATCTGCTGTTTTTGCTCCTCTGCAATGAGAGCTAACAGCATTGTAATACAAACACCCAAGCCACTTGTGCACACCACATATACACACAATGATGTAAAACACTAGAACACACAGACAAGATGCATTCTGCAATGCCGCATGGCAGGATGTGGTCATGGATTTTGCTGCTTCATACTTTTATTTCCTCTAATGCTTGCAAGTAACTTTCTGCTACTCATGGAGAATGGAATTATTGAGTCTCTTGTGAGGACAATGTCTTAAGATGTCTCTTTCTGTTTTAGTATTTATATTATGTAAGTATTTTAGGACAGAAAATGTTAACCAGGGTTCACAAACTTACTCAACCTCTTAAAAAGCAGTGAAAGCTTGTCCGTTCTTTTTCTTCAGTATAA